>NC_090702.1:1145557-1163057 GCF_040954835.1 Lepisosteus oculatus
TGCCCAGAAGGCTGTGGAAGCTGCTAATAACCAAAAAAACCGCTGTGAGTCTCTGTTCTCTTATTGTCCAGTCTGACCAGTGTGGACACTGTGCTGTATACCCGACTGCCCCAGTCTGACCAGTGTGGACACTGTGCTCTGTACCCGACTGCCCCAGTCTGACCAGTGTGGACACTGTGCTCTGTACCCGACTGCCCCAGTCTGACCAGTGTTTGACCAGTGTGGTCACTGTGGAATTAGCCTGTGATTGACCACAGCAGGAGACCTCTTGTGCCTGGTACATCTGGTTCGTGACTCACTGAGCTAAACCCCTCTCCGAACACAAACGGGCTGAGTGAGAGAGAGCCATTCGAACCCAAGTCCGGCATTTCCATCGCTCGTCTCGGACCGATGTTTACGGAGGTGTTAGTGGGGGCCAGCAGGGGGCGCTCTCACCCTGCGGTCTGTGTGGGTCCTCATGCCCCAGTATAGTGACGGGGACACTAGACTGTAAACAGGCGCCGTCCTTCGGATGAGACGTCAAACCGAGGTCCTGACTCTCTGTGGTCATGAACAATCCCAGGGTGCCTCTCGAGAAGAGCAGGGGTGTCACCCCAGTGTCCTGGTCAAACTCCCCCCTGGCCTTTACCCCTCATGGCCTCCTAATAACCCCCCTCTCTGAACTGGCTCCATCCCTCTGCTCTCCTCCCACTGAGAGCTGGTGTGTGTGAGAGGACTGGAGCATCATCCAGGTGGGGCTGCACACTGGTGGCGGTAGTGGGATCCCCCCTGAGCCGTACAGCGCTCAGCGTGGGGGTGTCCAGTGTCAGGATGCTTTATTTCATCCAGAATTTGTTTTTCCTGGGAGTTCTCCCCCTCCCCCCCCAGCAGGACGAGCTCGCGCGCGGCGGAGGCTGTTGGACATGGTGGGGGGGGTTGTTGATCGTTATCGTTCTCAGTTGCAGGTCTCGTTAACTCCGGCCCGCCCTTCAGCCAGTCGGCCACCCTGCCCTCGGGGGTCAAGCTGCCACCCCCCGCCCAGCCCAGCCTGGCGACGGTTACCACGGTGTCCTCGGTGCTGCTGCCCCAGCAGCAGCCGGCCCCCGCCCCGCCCCCCCAGGCCCCGCCCGCCCCCCAGGGGCAGCCGGCCAATCAGCCCCAGGCCCCGCCCCCCCAGCCGCAGCAGGTGCCCAATCAGCCGCAGGCTCCGCCCACGCAGCCCGGGATGGTGAGTGAACGGACCAATCGGGGGAGACGGCCTGGGCTCCAACAGGAGACGCGTGTGGAGTGTCTCGGCTCAGAGGGCCGATCAGCAGAGCACATTGTGTCTGACTCTGTGCACTGGACTGGACTGGCTGGACTGGGAGCTGGATTAGTTATGAACTGGGATTAGAATCAGACTCCACTGACACTGACAGAGCAGTCTGAGGCTCTCCAGGCAGGACTGGACTGACTGGACTGGGAGCTGGATTAGTTCTTCACTGGGATTATAATCAGACTCCACTGACACTGACAGAGCAGTCTGAGACTCTCCAGGCTGGACTGGACTGACTGGACTGGGAGCTGGATTAGTTATGAACTGGGATTATAATCAGACTCCACTGACACTGACAGAGCAGTCTGAGGCTCTCCAGGCTGGACTGGACTGACTGGACTGGGAGCTGGATTAGTTATGAACTGGGATTATAATCAGACTCCACTGACACTGACAGAGCAGTCTGAGGCTCTCCAGGCTGGACTGGACTGACTGGACTGGGAGCTGGATTAGTTATGAACTGGGATTATAATCAGACTCCACTGACACTGACAGAGCAGTCTGAGGCTCTCCAGGCTGGACTGGACTGACTGGACTGGGAGCTGGATTAGTTATGAACTGGGATTATAATCAGACTCCACTGACATTGACAGAGCAGGCTGGACTGATGTGGGCCTGAACGGTGGTAATGGGGTAGTGGTTTAGAACTGGCTGCCATTTTCCTTGGTATTTCGTGACAGTTTTTCTGAAGGAACAGTCTCTCATTCTCCTCTTCTCTCCTCCTCTCGACGCCGCCCCCCGCCCAGCCTGTGGTGCCTGCAGCCCCGCCCCCTTCGAATCTCATTTCCTCTCAGCAGGGCGGGGCCAACAAGATCATGGCCTGGAGCGGAGTGCTGGAGTGGCAGGAGGTAAGAACTACAACTCCCAGCAGCCTCTTTCCACTCGCTCACCGGCCACCTGGGAAATGTAGTTCAATCGAGTCACAGGGCTGTTGTTTTTTTTTTCTTGGAACTTCCTTCAGCTAAATCGCTTTTCTAAGCCGTGTGAAAGAAGCCGCAGTTTCTGTAGTACTGTTTTTAACAGTGTGGGGCCTTGTCCTTTTGCGTTCTGGGGTGGTGCTCAGTCTGCTGGAAGCGAAGGTGTCGAAAGAGAATCTTGTGTCTCTTCTCTCTTCTGTGTTTTTAATTGCTTGGGGTCCGACTCGCAATCTCCTCCTGCCTGACCCGTTCAGAAGCCCAAATCCACATCCATGGACTCCAACACCAAGCTGACTCGCTCCCTGCCCTGCCAGGTTTATGTCAACCAGGGAGAGAATCTGTGAGTGATTCCGCAGTCCAGGGGACGATTCCTGAAGTTTCCCGATCCGATTCCGCAAGATCGGAAATCCTGACGCTCTTTTCGTCTTTCCTCCCAGGAATGCAGATCAGTGGCCACAGAAACTGATAATGCAGCTCATCCCTCAACAGCTACTGGTAGGAATTAACCCCTCTCTCTCTCTCAGTGCAGTGTTAATGTACTGGAGTGTCCAGTCAGTGTGTCTGTATTAACCCCTCTCTCTCTCTCAGTGCAGTGTTAATGTACTGGAGTGTCCAGTCAGTGTGTCTGTATGAACCCCTCTCTCTCTCAGTGCAGTGTTAATGTACTGGAGTGTCCAGTCAGTGTGTCTGTATGAACCCCCCTCTCTCTCAGTGCAGTGTTAATGTACTGGAGTGTCCAGTCAGTGTGTCTGTATGAACCCATCTCTCTCTCAGTGCAGTGTTGATGTACTGGAGTGTCCAGTCAGTGTGTCTGTATTAACCCCTCTCTCTCTCAGTGCAGTGTTCATGTACTGGAGTGTCCAGTCAGTGTGTCTGTATTAACCTCTCTCTCTCAGTGCAGTGTTAATGTACTGGAGTGTTCAGTCAGTGTGTCTGTATTAACCCCTCTCTCTCTCAGTGCAGTGTTAATGTACTGGAGTGTCCAGTCAGTGTGTGTGTACTAACCCCTCTCTCTGTGGTAGACCACTCTAGGTCCTCTCTTCAGGAACTCCAGGATGGTTCAGTTCCAGTTCACCAACAAGGACCTGGAGTCTCTGAAGGGGCTGTACCGCATCATGGCCAATGGTTTTGTAAGTGACTCCTCCTGTCTCCCGGTCTCCCGGTCTCCCTCCTCCTGCCCTGCCCCTCCCTCCCTCACAGCGCTGTGGAGTGACCAGGGGTGCCCACTGCCTGGTTTGGGAATTTCTGGAGAGCTGAGTGGTCTGAGTTGCCATGTTGGGGCCTCACTCTGTCATGTGGGTGCAGGCTCAAACCCTTTCCTGTCTGCTGCTCTCTCCTGTCACACAGACAGCTGGCTCTCTCCTGCGGGTGATGAGCACAAGCTGTCTGGTCGCGTAGTTGAAGCCGATACCCTGGCTTCTCTCCAGACACAGCTGGGTGAGCTCCTCCAGTCAGGACAGGAGGCTCTTCTGTACAGAGAGGGTGGTGGGGGTGGGGAACAAGCTGCCCAGCCCTGTGGTTGAAGCCGATACCCTGGCTTCTCTCCAGACACAGCTGGATGAGCTCCTCCAGTCAGGACAGGAGGCTCTTCTGTACACAGAGGGTGGTGGGGGTGGGGAACAAGCTGCCCAGCCCTGTGGTGGGGGTGGAGGATATCCCCCATTACTTGTAAAGCGCTTTGAGTGGAGTGTCCAGAAAAAGCGCTATATAGGTGTGAGGAATTATTCTTGCTTGTTGCTCTTAGTGTTAAGCAAAATGCATGTAATTTCTCGGTTTAAACACTAGGTGGCAGCAGACACACGGGTACAGTTCCACATTCTGACCGCCAGGTGACGGTCAATTTCAATTCAATTCAAGGTGGTTTATTAGCATGACCGATGGGTGCAATCAGTGTTGTTGCCAAAGCAAATAAAAATAATAAAATTAACGTAAAAAAAAAAGTAAAATAAAATCTACAGACATTTTACAACAAAGACATCATAAAATATTTACATATACTGTAAACATATTGAGCATTATTGGGAGACAGACTCACTGTTCCTCAGGCTGGGACAGGAGATCACACACTGTATTATTATTATTGAGAGACAGGCTCACTGTCTGTTCCTCAGGCTGAGACAGGAGATCACATACTGTATTATTATTATTGAGAGACAGGCTCACTGTCTGTTCCTCAGGCTGGGACAGGAGATCACACACTGTATTATTATTATTGAGAGACAGGCTCACTGTCTGTTCCTCAGGCTGGGACAGGAGATCACATACTGTATTATTATTGAGAGACAGGTTCACTGTCTGTTCCTCAGGCTGGGACAGGAGATCACACACTGTATTATTATTATTGAGAGACAGGCTCACTGTCTGTTCCTCAGGCTGGGACAGGAGATCACACACTGTATTATTATTATTGAGAGACAGGCTCACTGTCTGTTCCTCAGGCTGGGACAGGAGATCACATACTGTATTATTATTATTGGGAGACAGGCTCACTGTCTGTTCCTCAGGCTGGGACAGGAGATCACATACTGTATTATTATTATTGGGAGACAGACTCACTGTTCCTCAGGCTGGGACAGGAGATCACATACTGGGCTGCCAGATCAACTGCGTTCTCTCCTCCCTCTCCCAGTAGGATTGGGACCCGTTGTGATTCTGGCAGGTGTGGGAACTCTGGGACTAGATTTCTGAGTTTGGAGAAGAATGTTTCTCTCATCCCAGAGTGTCTGTCAGTCAGGACGATTGCAGTGAAGTATTTGTGCCAGCAGATGGCAGTATCTGTACTTCAGAATACCCAGCAGACTCTTGAATCTTGAGGTTGTGAGGTCAGTGTCCAGTAATGAGGTCACTGCCCGGTTGTGAGGTCACTGCCCGGTTGTGAGGTCAGTGTCCAGTAGTGAGGTCACTGCCCGGTTGTGAGGTCAGTGTCCAGTAATGAGGTCACTGCCCGGTTGTGAGGTCAGTGTCCAGTAATGAGGTCACTGCCCGGTTGTGAGGTCAGTGTCCAGTAATGAGGTCACTGCCTGGTTGTGAGGTCACTGCCCAGTAATGAGGTCACTGCCTGGTTGTGAGGTCAGTGTCCAGTAATGAGGTCACTGCCCGGTAGTGAGGTCACTGCTTGGTAGTGAGGTCACTGCCCAGTAATGAGGTCACTGCCTGGTTGTGAGGTCAGTGTCCAGTAATGAGGTCACTGCCCGGTAGTGAGGTCACTGCTTGGTAGTGAGGTCGCTGCCCGGTAGTGAGGTCAGTGTCCAGTAGTAATCTCTGGCCGGTCGAGTTGTCTCAGCCCGAGTGTGGGCCAGCACAGGAGAGCTCCGGAGCTCCCGTCTCCAGCGGCTCGGCCCCGCGGGCCCGACCTTGACCCCCTGCCCTCTCCCCTCCCGCAGGCCGGCTGCGTCCACTTCCCCCAGAGCGCCCCCTGCGAGGTGCGGGTGCTCATGCTGCTCTACTCCTCCAAGAAGAAGATCTTCATGGGCCTCATCCCCAACGACCAGAGCGGCTTCGTCAACGGCATCCGGCAGGTCATCACCAACCACAAGCAGGTCCAGCAGCAGCGCACGGTGAGGGCAGGACGGGCGGCTCTCGGGGGGGCAGGGGTCACAGGGAGGGACATAGAGCTCTCGAGGGGTCAGGGAGGTCACAGGGAGGGGCAGAGAGCTCTCGAGGGGTCAGTGAGGTCACAGGGAGGGACGGGCGGCTCTCCAGGGGTCAGGGAGGTCACAGGGAGGGACAGAGAGCTCTCGAGAGGGCAGGGAGGTCACAGGGAGGGACAGAGAGCTCTCGAGAGGGCAGGGAGGTCACAGGGAGGGACAGAGAGCTCTCGAGGGGTCAGGGAGGTCACAGGGAGGGACAGAGAGCTCTCCAGGGGTCAGGGGGGTCACAGGGAGGGACGGGCGGCTCTCGAGAGGGCAGGGAGGTCACAGGGAGGGACAGAGAGCTCTCGAGAGGGCAGGGAGGTCACAGGGAGGGACAGAGAGCTCTCGAGAGGTCAGGGAGGTCACAGGGAGGGGCAGAGAGCTCTCGAGGGGTCAGGGAGGTCACAGGGAGGGACAGAGAGCTCTCGAGGGGTCAGGGAGGTCACAGGGAGGGACAGAGAGCTCTCGAGAGGGCAGGGAGGTCACAGGGAGGGACAGAGAGCTCTCGAGGGGTCAGGGAGGTCACAGGGAGGGACAGAGAGCTCTCCAGGGGTCAGGGGGGTCACAGGGAGGGACGGGCGGCTCTCGAGAGGGCAGGGAGGTCACAGGGAGGGACAGAGAGCTCTCGAGGGGTCAGGGAGGTCACAGGGAGGGACAGAGAGCTCTCCAGGGGTCAGGGGGGTCACAGGGAGGGACGGGCGGCTCTCGAGAGGGCAGGGAGGTCACAGGGAGGGACAGAGAGCTCTCGAGAGGGCAGGGAGGTCACAGGGAGGGACAGAGAGCTCTCGAGAGGTCAGGGAGGTCACAGGGAGGGGCAGAGAGCTCTCGAGGGGTCAGGGAGGTCACAGGGAGGGACAGAGAGCTCTCGAGGGGTCAGGGAGGTCACAGGGAGGGACAGAGAGCTCTCGAGGGGTCAGGGGGGTCACAGGGAGGGGCAGAGCTCTCGAGGGGTCAGGGAGGTCACAGGGAGGGACAGAGAGCTCTCGAGGGGTCAGGGGGGTCACAGGGAGGGGCAGAGCTCTCGAGGGGTCAGGGAGGTCACAGGGAGGGACAGAGAGCTCTCGAGGGGTCAGGGAGGTCACAGGGAGGGACAGAGAGCTCTCGAGGGGTCAGGGGGGTCACAGGGAGGGGCAGAGCTCTCGAGGGGTCAGGGAGGTCACAGGGAGGGACAGAGAGCTCTCGAGGGGTCAGGGAGGTCACAGGGAGGGACAGAGAGCTCTCGAGGGGTCAGGGGGGTCACAGGGAGGGGCAGAGCTCTCGAGGGGTCAGGGAGGTCACAGGGAGGGACAGAGAGCTCTCGAGGGGTCAGGGAGGTCACAGGGAGGGACAGAGAGCTCCAGTCTGACTAAGATTCTATGGTCACTTATTTTCTTGGTTTTTCAGATGGGCTCCGGTGCTGCCTCAATGCAGCCTGGTTCTGTCCAGTCGAATCAGGGCTTTCTGAACAAGCCCGGTGGCCCGATCCCAGTGTCACACAGCACTGTACAGCAGCAGGTACTGTCAGCCTCCCTCTCTCAGTGCAGTATTAATGGACTGGAGTGTCCAGTCAGTGTGTCTGTATGAACCCCTCTCTCTCTCAGTGCAGTGTTAATGTACTGGAGTGTCCAGTCAGTGTGTCTGTATGAACCCCCCTCTCTCTCAGTGCAGTGTTAATGTACTGGAGTGTCCAGTCAGTGTGTCTGTATGAACCCCTCTCTCTCTCAGTGCAGTGTTAAAGTACTGGAGTGTCCAGTCAGTGTGTCTGTATTAACCCCTCTCTCTCTCAGTGCAGTGTTAATGTACTGGAGTGTCCAGTCAGTGTGTCTGTATGAACCCCTCTCTCTCTCTCAGTGCAGTGTTAATGTACTGGAGTGTCCAGTCAGTGTGTCTGTATTAACCCCTCTCTCTCTCAGTGCAGTGTTAATGTACTGGAGTGTCCAGTCAGTGTGTCTGTATTAACCCCTCTCTCTCAGTGCGGTGTTAATGGACTGGAGTGTCCAGTCAGTGTGTCTGTATGAACCCCCCTCTCTCTCAGGGCAGTGTTAATGTACTGGAGTGTCCAGTCAGTGTGTCTGTATGAACCCCTCTCTCTCCCTCTCAGTTACCAGCTCAGTCAGTGTCCGGTATTCCTCCAACTGTCAGTCAGGTGTCCATGATGGATGACCAGCAGAGACAGCCTAACCTGGTGAGTCTGGTTGAGTACACACTGGCTTGTCCGGAGCTCTCCCTGCACTCCCTCAGCCTGACTGAAGAGGGATCGTTCAAGTGGACAATTTGTGGGAATAGGTCTTTATTTTGTAGTGTATTTCATGTGATCAAAAGCTCCATCAATGTGTCAAACGAAAATATTGTGTTTCTAAAGCAGTTACAGTAAGCAAGATTAATACAAGAACATTATTGTTATAAGAGAGACTGGGACAGGAGATCACACACTGTATTATTATTATTGAGAGACAGGCTCGCTGTCTGTTCCTCAGGCTGGGACAGGAGATCACACACTGTATTATTATTATTGAGAGACAGGCTCACTGTCTGTTCCTCAGGCTGGGACAGGAGATCACACACTGTATTATTATTACTGAGAGACAGGCTCACTGTCTGTTCCTCAGGCTGGGACAGGAGATCACACACTTTATTATTATTATTGAGAGACAGGCTCACTGTCTGTTCCTCAGGCTGGGACAGGAGATCACACACTGTATTATTATTATTGAGAGACAGGCTCACTGTCTGTTCCTCAGGCTGGGATGGGAGATCACACACTGTATTATTATTACTGAGATGTCCTGTCTGGTATTTGCTCTCTGCTCCTCCTCCAGTTACAGATGAGGGCCCAGCAGGCAGCGGCGGCGGCAGCAGCCAATCAGCAGCCCCCTGTCTCCGGAGCTCCGCCCAACCCCGGGGCCCAGGGGGCGCAGGCCCCGCCCACTCAGGGCCAGATGCTGCGTCTCACCAACCCAGGGGCCAACCCCCAGCTGCGGAGCCTCCTGCTGAGCCAGCAGCAGCCGGTGAGCCAGGGGCCAGGGGCCTGGGGCCCCACGCAACATGCTGCCGGGGGTTCCCCCCCCCCCCAAGCTCCCCAAGTGACCCCTTTTTCCTCTCTGTCTCTCAGCAGGCCGGTGTTCCCCACATGCAGGGGGCCATGCTGTCTCATCAGACGATGGGGCAGCAGATGGTCCACGCGCCCCCTGGGGGTGGGCAGCAGATGCAGGCGCAGTGGAGGCAGCCTCTCGCAGGTAACTACACACCTGCCTGCCGCCCTCTCGCAGGTAACTGCACACCTGTATACAATACACACCTGCCTGCCACCCTCTCGCAGGTAACTGCACACCTGTATACACTACACACCTGCCTGCCGCCCTCTCGCAGGTAACTGCACACCTGTATACAATACACACCTGCCTGACCCCCTCGCAGGTAACTGCACACCTGTATACAATACACACCTGCCTGACCCCCTCTCGCAGGTAACTGCACACCTGTATACAATACACACCTGCCTGACCCCCTCTCGCAGGTAACTGCACACCTGTATACAATACACACCTGCCTGACCCCCTCTCGCAGGTAACTGCACACCTGTATACAATACACACCTGCCTGACCCCCTCTCGCAGGTAACTGCACACCTGTATACAATACACACCTGCCTGACCCTCTGTCGCAGGTAACTGCACACCTGTATACAATACACACCTGCCTGACCCCCTCTCGCAGGTAACTGCACACCTGTATACGCTACACACCTGCCTGACCCCCTCTCGCAGGTAACTGCACACCTGTATACAATACACACCTGCCTGACCCCCTCTCGCAGGTAACTGCACACCTGTATACAATACACACCTGCCTGACCCCCTCTCGCAGGTAACTGCACACCTGTATACAATACACACCTGCCTGACCCCCTCTCGCAGGTAACTGCACACCTGTATACACTACACACCTGCCTGACCCCCTCTCGCAGGTAACTGCACACCTGTATACAATACACACCTGCCTGACCCCCTCTCGCAGGTAACTGCACACCTGTATACAATACACACCTGCCTGACCCCCTCTCGCAGGTAACTGCACACCTGTATACAATACACACCTGCCTGACCCCCTCTCGCAGGTAACTGCACACCTGTATACAATACACACCTGCCTGCCGCCCTCTCGCAGGTAACTGCACACCTGTATACAATACACACCTGCCTGACCCCCTCTCGCAGGTAACTGCACACCTGTATACACTACACACCTGCCTGACCCCCTCTCGCAGGTAACTGCACACCTGTATGTGCTACACACCTGCCTGACCCCCTCTCGCAGGTAACTGCACACCTGTATACGCTACACACCTGCCTGACCCCCTCTCGCAGGTAACTGCACACCTGTATGTGCTACACAGCTGCCTGACCCCCTCTCGCAGGTAACTGCACACCTGTATACACTACACACCTGCCTGACCCCCTCTCGCAGGTAACTGCACACCTGTATACAATACACACCTGCCCGACCCCCTCTCGCAGGTAACTGCACACCTGTATACAATACACACCTGCCTGACCCCCTCTCGCAGGTAACTGCACACCTGTATACAATACACACCTGCCTGACCCCCTCTCGCAGGTAACTGCACACCTGTATACAATACACACCTGCCTGACCCCCTCTCGCAGGTAACTACACACCTGTATACAATACACACCTGCCTGACCCCCTCTCGCAGGTAACTGCACACCTGTATACAATACACACCTGCCTGACCCCCTCTCGCAGGTAACTGCACACCTGTATACAATACACACCTGCCTGACACCCCCTCGCAGGTAACTGCACACCTGTATACAATACACACCTGCCTGACCCCCTCTCGCAGGTAACTGCACACCTGTATACAATACACACCTGCCTGACCCCCTCTCGCAGGTAACTGCACACCTGTATACACTACACACCTGCCTGACCCCCTCTCGCAGGTAACTGCACACCTGTATACAATACACACCTGCCTGACCCCCTCTCGCAGGTAACTGCACACCTGTATACAATACACACCTGCCTGACCCCCTCTCGCAGGTAACTGCACACCTGTATACAATACACACCTGCCCGCTGCCCTCTCGCAGGTAACTGCACACCTGTATACACTACACACCTGCCTGACCCCCTCTCGCAGGTAACTGCACACCTGTATACACTACACACCTGCCTGACCCCCTCTCGCAGGTAACTGCACACCTGTATACAATACACACCTGCCTGACCCCCTCTCGCAGGTAACTGCACACCTGTATACACTACACACCTGCCTGCTGCCCTCTCGCAGGTAACTGCACACCTGTATACAATACACACCTGCCTGCCGCCCTCTCGCAGGTAACTGCACACCTGTATACAATACACACCTGCCTGCCGCCCTCTCGCAGGTAACTGCACACCTGTATACAATACACACCTGCCTGACACCCTCTCGCAGGTAACTGCACACCTGTATACGCTACACACCTGCCTGACCCCCTCTCGCAGGTAACTGCACACCTGTATACAATACACACCTGCCCGACCCCCTCTCGCAGGTAACTGCACACCTGTATACAATACACACCTGCCCGACCCCCTCTCGCAGGTAACTGCACACCTGTATACAATACACACCTGCCTGACCCCCTCTCGCAGGTAACTGCACACCTGTATACAATACACACCTGCCTGACCCCCTCTCGCAGGTAACTGCACACCTGTATACGCTACACACCTGCCTGACCCCCTCTCGCAGGTAACTGCACACCTGTATACAATACACACCTGCCCGACCCCCTCTCGCAGGTAACTGCACACCTGTATACAATACACACCTGCCCGACCCCCTCTCGCAGGTAACTGCACACCTGTATACAATACACACCTGCCTGACCCCCTCTCGCAGGTAACTGCACACCTGTATACAATACACACCTGCCTGACCCCCTCTCGCAGGTAACTGCACACCTGTATACAATACACACCTGCCTGACACCCTCTCGCAGGTAACTGCACACCTGTATACACTACACACCTGCCTGACCCCCTCTCGCAGGTAACTGCACACCTGTATACAATACACACCTGCCTGACCCCCTCTCGCAGGTAACTGCACACCTGTATACAATACACACCTGCCTGACCCCCTCTCGCAGGTAACTGCACACCTGTATACACTACACACCTGCCTGACCCCCTCTCGCAGGTAACTGCACACCTGTATACACTACACACCTGCCTGCTGCCCTCTCGCAGGTAACTGCACACCTGTATACAATACACACCTGCCTGACCCCCTCTCGCAGGTAACTGCACACCTGTATACAATACACACCTGCCTGACACCCTCTCGCAGGTAACTGCACACCTGTATACAATACACACCTGCCTGCTGCCCTCTCGCAGGTAACTGCACACCTGTATACAATACACACCTGCCCGACCCCCTCTCGCAGGTAACTGCACACCTGTATACAATACACACCTGCCTGCTGCCCTCTCGCAGGTAACTGCACACCTGTATACAATACACACCTGCCTGACCCCCTCTCGCAGGTAACTACACACCTGTATACAATACACACCTGCCTGACCCCCTCTCGCAGGTAACTGCACACCTGTATACACTACACACCTGCCTGACCCCCTCTCGCAGGTAACTGCACACCTGTATACACTACACACCTGCCTGACCCCCTCTCGCAGGTAACTGCACACCTGTATACACTACACACCTGCCTGCTGCCCTCTCGCAGGTAACTGCACACCTGTATACAATACACACCTGCCTGACCCCCTCTCGCAGGTAACTACACACCTGTATACAATACACACCTGCCTGACCCCCTCTCGCAGGTAACTGCACACCTGTATACACTACACACCTGCCTGACCCCCTCTCGCAGGTAACTGCACACCTGTATACAATACACACCTGCCTGACCCCCTCTCGCAGGTAACTACACACCTGTATACAATACACACCTGCCTGACCCCCTCTCGCAGGTAACTGCACACCTGTATACAATACACACCTGCCTGACCCCCTCTCGCAGGTAACTGCACACCTGTATACACTACACACCTGCCTGCTGCCCTCTCGCAGGTAACTGCACACCTGTATACAATACACACCTGCCTGACCCCCTCTCGCAGGTAACTGCACACCTGTATACAATACACACCTGCCTGCCGCCCTCTCGCAGGTAACTGCACACCTGTATACAATACACACCTGCCTGACCCCCTCTCGCAGGTAACTGCACACCTGTATACACTACACACCTGCCTGACCCCCTCTCGCAGGTAACTGCACACCTGTATACAATACACACCTGCCCGACCCCCTCTCGCAGGTAACTGCACACCTGTATACACTACACACCTGCCTGACCCCCTCTCGCAGGTAACTGCACACCTGTATACACTACACACCTGCCTGCTGCCCTCTCGCAGGTAACTGCACACCTGTATACAATACACACCTGCCTGACCCCCTCTCGCAGGTAACTGCACACCTGTATACACTACACACCTGCCTGACCCCCTCTCGCAGGTAACTGCACACCTGTATACACTACACACCTGCCCGACCCCCTCTCGCAGGTAACTGCACACCTGTATACAATACACACCTGCCCGACCCCCTCTCGCAGGTAACTGCACACCTGTATACACTACACACCTGCCTGACCCCCTCTCGCAGGTAACTGCACACCTGTATACACTACACACCTGCCTGCTGCCCTACCCCCGCCCGCCGCCCGCCTGACTCCCCGCCTGCTTCCCGTTTCGCTCTCCCAGGTCAGATGCTGATGGCCGCGGGTTCGAGGGGCCCGGTGCCGCAGGCCGCCGGAATGCCGCAGGTGTCCAGCGTGATGGAGGACGAGATTCTCATGGACCTGATCTGAGGCTGGCTCAGCGGCGCCCCCCAGGGACTCGGTCGCCTGCCCCCCTCCCCCGCCGTGTTTCTGCAGCGAGCCAGGAGGGGGCAGGTGGAGAGGGCTGTGTTTTTGCTCATTGCTTTTATTTACTTCCTTCGCTCTGGGTCTGCACCAACCTCTTCGTTATTTGTATACAGATGTTTTACAGTATTTTCTAGACCTCTCGGACACACACGCGCGCACACACACACACACTTATTGCCCTGCAATGGCAGAAGAGACTCCAGCTCCCATAATCCCTTGCTGTTCTGTGCGCGCGCGGGAGCCGCACGCTGGGAATCCGAGGACGCCGAAGTTCCGGAACCCCCCGCCGGACCCCTCACCTTCCGCGCACATGAAAACCAGGAGGCTTTCTGGGAGTTGTAGTTTTCCCACTGGTCGCTGGGCGGGGCAGAGTTTCGAAAGCAGTTCGGAGGACTTGGAATACCGGAGCTGAGCCAACGAGCGCAGAACGCACTGCGATGCACTGCTGGGTCTTGCTGAAGGGCATGCTGGGGTTTGTAGTTCCTTAGTCACATTGTCTTGGGGGCGGGGCCCTGTGGTGGCCCGTGCCTGGCAAGACAGCCGAAACCCACCGGGACCCACCCGAGGTCGTTAACGCCAACAAAGAACTTGGGGAGTGGATCACCGCCGACGCGGTTTCGCCCTGCGCCGCAAACGACCCAGTGAGTGGGACTGGGAGAACGACGGTGGGCTACAGTTCCCATCCGTCCCCGCCGTGATGTCCTGTGGGCGTTCGTGCTGGGAGTTGTCGTCTGCAGGTAATCTGTGAAGTACCTCGTGCCTCGTCTTCTGTTGGTGACGTCGGGGGGGGGGTTGTTTTTGCTTCGTTCTCGCGCAATAAAGTGGCATCACAGAAACGTCAGTCTCTGCAGCTGATTCCTCGGGGGGGTGGAGACAGGAGAAGACGGTTTCGACACAGGGGGGAGGAAACTGATAGAATAGAGTGGGACGGCACAGAGATCAGAGACCGTATCAGAATAGAGAGCAGATGAGAGTGAGACGGAATAGTGAGAGCAGGGGAGTGCGTCGTAGAAGGGAGTGATAGAGCACTCGAGGGTGACAGCACAGGAGTGAGAGAGCTGAGAGCTTGCAGGCAGGTCAAGAGAGCGCACATGGCTGCCACAGGAAGTGACATCGCCAACCTGCTCACTCTCCCGGTAGACGGATGCAGTTGCTAGGATACCGCAACACATCTCACAGCTCCTCTCTCCTCCTCCTCTCCCTGTGTTAGTTTCCATCAGGATGACTTTCTACGCGGTCTCTCTCTGTGACAGTCTCCTCTTCCTGTGTCTCTGTCACAGCCAGTGTCTGCTTTTCATCACCCAATAACTCCTGTGACTGGACACTCCAGCACATGAACACTGCACTGAGAGAGAGAGGGGTTCATACACACACACTGACTGGACACTCCAGCACATGAACACTGCACTGAGAGAGAGAGGGGTTAATACACACACACTGACTGGACACTCCAGTACATTAATACTGCACTGAGAGAGAGAGGGGTTAATACAGACACACTGACTGGACACTCCAGCACATGAACACTGCACTGAGAGAGAGAGGGGTTAATACACACACACTGACTGGACACTCCAGTACATTAACACTGCACTGAGAGAGAGAGGGGTTAATACAGACACACTGACTGGACACTCCAGCACATGAACACTGCACTGAGAGAGAGAGGGGTTAATACACACACTGACTGGACACTCCAGTACATTAACACTGCACTGAGAGAGAGAGGGGTTCATACAAACACACTGACTGGACACTCCCGTACATTAACACTGCACTGAGAGAGAGAGGGGTTAATACAGACACACTGACTGGACACTCCAGCACATGAACACTGCACTGAGAGAGAGAGGGGTTAATACACACACACTGACTGGACACTCCAGTACATTAACACTGCACTGAGAGAGAGAGGGGTTAATACAGACACACTGACTGGACACTCCAGCACATGAACACTGCACTGAGAGAGAGAGGGGTTAATACACACACTGACTGGACACTCCAGTACATTAACACTGCACTGAGAGAGAGAGGGGTTCATACAAACACACTGACTGGACACTCCCGTACATTAACACTGCACTGAGAGAGAGAGGGGTTAATACAGACACACTGACTGGACACTCCAGTACATTAACACTGCACTGAGAGAGAGAGGGGTTAATACAGACACACTGACTGGACACTCCAGTACATTAACACTGCACTGAGAGAGAGAGGGGTTAATACAGACACACTGACTGGACACTCCAGTACATTAACACTGCACTGAGAGAGAGAGGGGTTCATACACACACACTGACTGGACACTCCAGTACATTAACACTGCACTGAGAGAGAGAGGGGTTCATACAGACACACTGACTGGACACTCCAGTACATTAACACTGCACTGAGAGAGAGAGGGGTTCATACAGACACACTGACTGGACACTCCAGTACATTAACACTGCACTGAGAGAGAGAGGGGTTAATACAGACACACTGACTGGACACTCCAGTACATTAACACTGCACTGAGAGAGAGAGGGGTTAATACAGACACACTGACTGGACACTCCAGTACATTAACACTGCACTGAGAGAGAGAGGGGTTAATACAGACACACTGACTGGACACTCCAGTACATTAACACTGCACTGAGAGAGAGGGGTTAATACAGACACACTGACTGGACACTCCAGTACATTAACACTGTACTGAGAGAGATGGCTTTTTGGAACAGTGAAGGAGCAGGAGATAAAGGGACATGTAGAGGGAGAGAGAGGGGAGGAGAGACGCAGATCCAGGCTCCCAGACAGTTTTGAATGCAGCCTGTGTGAGAGAGGGAGGGAGGGCTGTAGACTGCACTGCTGTGTGACTGGAAATTTAATGGAGAGAGAGAGAGAGCAGCACACACAGAGCTAATTTGTATAGAGCTGCATTGAGTCCTATAGCTGGGAACAATAGTCAATACTGCATAGAGAGAGAGGATATGGGGACAGAGAGTGAGACGAGATGGGGACTGGAGTGAGAGAAGGGTGAGAGGAGATGGGGACAGGAAGAAGGAACAGAAACGGGAGAATGTGAACACTGTAAACTGAAATACATTTATAAGGGATTCTGGAGCGTCTGTGTGTTTACACACTGTCCACAGGCTGTTATAATGGAATCTGGAGTGTCTGTGTGTTTACACACTGTCCACAGGCTGTTATAAGGGAATCTGGAGTGTCTGTGTGTTTACACACTGTCCACAGGCTGTTATAAGGGAATCTGGAGCGTCTGTGTCTTTACACACTGTCCACAGGCTGTTATAATGGAATCTGGAGTGTCTGTGTCTTTACACACTGTCCACAGGCTGTTATAATGGAATCTGGAGTGTCTGTGTCTTTACACACTGTCCACAGGCTGTTATAAGGGAATCTGGAGTGTCTGTGTGTTCACACACTGTCCACAGGCTGTTATAAGGGAATCTGGAGCGTCTGTGTGTTCACACACTGTCCACAGGCTGTTATAGGGGAATCTGGAGTGTCTGTGTGTTTACACACTGTCCACGGGCTGTTATAAGGGAATCTGGAGTGTCTGTGTGTTTACACACTGTCCACAGGCTGTTATAAGGGAATCTGGAGTGTGTGTGTTTTTACACTGTCCACAGGCTGTTATAAGGGAATCTGGAGTGTCTGTGTGTTCACACACTGTCCACAGGCTGTTATAAG